>NC_083572.1:2079914-2109914 GCF_027579695.1 Neoarius graeffei | reverse complement strand
CTTTGTAATGTTTATACCTTGTATTTTTTTATTTATAAATTACTACTGACACGGAGCTTCACATGAACGCTGCTTTATTGCTGATGCAAATCACTGGACTGACGCTCCAGGGGTAACATTCGATGAACGTCTACATAAACGTACTGACGTCAGCAGTACGTGCCAACACTTGTATCAGAACAGCAGTCTGAATATTACATCACTTCTTTTCTTTTTTTAACCATGTTTGCCACTTCTGGTTACTTCGATACACAATACATTGAACATTAATTGCATAAATGATTAGACTCCTTTGGTGCAATAAACAGGTAGGTATGTAGGCAATCATACATTCACTTAGTTTGTAATTAACTGTGTAACGCCATGAGGTAAGTATTTGGCTTGTTTCAGCATAGATGGGTAAGTGCAGATTTGAATAGAAAGAACCACATTTTCTTAACTACTTCAGTGCGGCAATAACAATATACACATTTTCAAGTGCAGCAATGAAAACGCTGAGAAGTTAAGTAAAGAAGAGGTTACGTAAACACTTAAAGTGCCATTCCACCATTGGATGTATTCTTTGGCATAAAATACAATATATTTTATGACAACATGACTAGACAGAGAAATCTTTTAGCTTCAAAATGATATATCAAACATAATTTTTTGACAACGACAAGTATATTAATTTTGCGACCAAAGTCACCTACCCTTTTAATTTCGCGCGGTAGTGAAACGTGATGTCATCGGCAGGTTCCCCTTCTTGTGTACCACGTGTCGGTCTATTTTTAGACCAGGAAACCCCCAAAGTGAGAGAGTCATTTCTCCTCGTATATGGGGGCCAAAAAAATTGCGAAAAATTTTGAGTTAATCTTTCAGTTAGCTAGATTTATTGGTATTAGCTAGATTTATTGGTATTATTTTTATTGCGTTCTATCCGCCATTGCTGATAATATGTGCCACGTCACACATCACGTGGTACACAAGAAAGGGAACCTGTCGATGACATCACGCGCAGAAATTAAAAGGGTAGGTGACTTTGGTCACAAAATTAATATACTTGTCGTTGTCAAAAAATTATGTTTGATATATCATTTTGAAGCTAAAAGATTTCTCTATCTAGTGATACCATTTATATATGTTGTCAAAATATATTGTATTTTATGCCAAAGAATACATCCAATGGTGGAATGGCACTTTAAGTATAGTATTTCAAGCATAGGGTATGAAACTACAACAATACCCAAACTTAGGTAAATACTGGGATTTGAAAGCTTTATCCCGAGTAGATTCAAGCATAGTGCATAGAGATCAGACAGTTAACAAAATTGGGTGCACTTAGACTTGGCAGATTTGCCAAAGTGATTTCAAGTAGGGAGCATAGAAATATATAACTGATTACAATAGTACATTTTTTTTCACAGATTACAATAGTACCATTAGTTTTCTCTTTTTTTCTACACATTTCATTTCACAGTATCTTCTCTCTCTCTCTCTCTCTCTCTTTTTTTTTTTTTTTTTTGTTTAAGTTACCTGTCTTTCCTCAGGCTGTGTCAAAGTCACTGAGGTACAGTGGAGGCTGTCGGCGCCTGGCCGGATACCTTGCTAACACAGGGGCAGTGCCAGCAGTGACGTCAGGGGTGATGTCATCCTCTTCTTCAGCTGCTGATGTGTCGTACAGTGTAGGACTGAGCTTTTTGAAGAAGAAGGAGTTTCTCGTTACCGAGTGTCCACTCCGCTCAGCCGTGACCATGGTGCCTTTGACAGTGGTCACTTTGTAAGGCTTGGGGTTGTATGCTGGGGTAAGTTTGTTGTGCCTGGGTTGGGAACACAACACCATGTCGCCAGGTTGGAAAGGGTGAGGCCTGGCGTGTCGGCGAGTGTCTGAGTAGGTTTTCATCTTGGCTTTGGCCTCGCGGTCTCTTGTGCGAAGGGCCTTGTCGGGTGTGGTGTGTGTGTGTGTGGTCACAGAGGGCATTTTGGTGTGGATCCTGCGTTTGAGCAGCAGCTCGGCAGGTGATGATGATGTGGTGCTATGTGGTGTGGCACGATATTCCCGTAGGAATGTGTATAGGTGCTGTTTCCATGGGATGTTTTGCATGTGTGCAACTCGGAAGCACTTACCGAGTGTCCTCATGAATCTCTCTGCTGTGGCGTTGGCTTGAGGCCACAGTGGTATGGTTTTTCGATGGTGGAAGCCCATGTAGGCCGCAAATTTGCTGAACTGTTCACTGTTGAAGGGAGGGCCGTTGTCTGTTTTCACCGTTCTGGGGATGCCGAGCATCGAGAAGACCTTGTCAAGTCAAGTCAAGTCAAGTTTATTCGTATGGCACTTTTAACAATAAACATTGTCGCAAAGCAGCTTTACAGAATTTGAACGACTTAAAACATGAGCTAATTTATCCCTAATCTATCCCCAATGAGCAAGCCTGTGGCGACGGTGGCAAGGAAAAACTCCCTCAGACGACATGAGGAAGAAACCTCGAGAGGAACCAGACTCAAAAGGGAACCCATCCTCATTTGGGCAACAACAGACAGCCTGACTATAATATTAACAGTTTTAACATGAGGACAGTTTCGTTGATGTTATAAACTCTTTATTGATGGAAACTTGAGTGCAAAACTGTTCATGATAACTGCAGTCCTAAAGTTAGCAAGACAACTGTGGTCCTCAGCCATAAAAGCATTACTGTAAGAGTCCAGAGCATCCTCCAGGTATAACCCTCAACTGTCCTCATGGGGCCGTCCTTCACAGGAGCGGTGCGATAAAACTCCGACCAGACACAGGGCACCAGGATGGATCAAGCAGGTCCGAGGGGCAGAAGAGGCCAGCATCTCAATCCAAGGACCAACATGTAACTCAGAGGGACAGATTGGGGGGGAAAGAGAGAGAGAAAGAAAACACATGTTGTTAGGTATGCCCTAAAAATGACAAGTATTAAATCTGCGTGGTAGGCTCGCAGAGACGAGAGTCTTTACATCAGGCATAACACACAACAATGGCATGTTAATATGGTAAAAAATATATCATGACCTGCTCTGTCTGGATGCTTGATTAGGTGATGGGAGCACACTCCTCAGCAATGATGAGATGCAGATGGGACCCTTAGGGCTGGCCAAGACAATTCAGTTACATTGTCTTGGCCAGTTACAGTTACAGTTACTTGTCCATCACAGGAATGACCGTGTTTGCAGATGTGGAGCGTATGATCTCGACTACTGGGTATCTGGAGTACTCATCCACGATGACTAGGAGGTGTTCACCTGTTGGCAGTGGGCCATAGAAGTCTGCACTGACGTCCTGCCAGACCGTGTCGGGGAGGTCTGACATCTGCAGAGGCCTGGTGTGTGTCTCTGGTGTGGTGGCTTGACACGCTAGACCAGGGGTGTTCAAATTGATCCATAAAGGGCCGTGTGGCTGCAGGTTTTCATTCCAGCCATGCAGCAGCACCCTGATTTGGCTTATTCAATCAACTGACACACCCACCCTTTAATCAAGGGTGGGTGTGGCTGCAAGTATTTGACTGTGTGAAGACAGTTCAGTTGATTGAATGAGCCAAGTCAGGTGTGCTGCTGCATGGCTGGAATGAAAACCTGCAGCCACACGGCCCTTTATGGATCAGTTTGAACACCCCTGCGCTAGACAGTCTCTCACCATCGCTTCAGCTTGCCGGTCGATGTTTTGAAAGCATACCTTCTCTGTCAGCAGGGCTTTTGTCTTGGTGATTCCCTGGTGAGACTCGTGTGCGATCTGGAGGGCTCTGAGCTGGAGTGAAGAGGGAATGACGATCCTGGAACCCTTCAGAATGATGTTGCTCTCATGTGACACTGTAAGTTCACCCTTTACATGTTCGTATTGCTTCAGAACAGTGTCTCTTGTGACTGTGTGCCAAGTGTTGTTACGGATGAGGGTACTGACCTTTTGCAAGGTTTCGTCCTTGAGTGTTTCACGCTTGATTTCATCCAGTGTCATTGCTCTTGGTGTGCTGTTCTGTGTGATGAAATTGACATACTCTTCAGCTACCTTTGTTGCACGTGTGTTTTTGTTGTGTGGGTGTGTTTGGATTGGGTGACGGGACATGTAGTCTGCTGGGTTTTCCGAGCCTTTTCGGTACTCCACCTTGAGTCTGTACGGCTGGAGTCGGAGTCCCCATCGCTCGATGTGGGCTGGTGGCTTGGACCTCAGATTGTTCCAGATGAGCTCTAGTGGCTTGTGATCCATCACCATGGTGAATTCTTTGCCATAGATGTAAAGATGGAAGTGTTCGCAGCTCCATACGATGGCGAGTGCTTCACGCTCTGTCTGGGAGTAACGCCGTTCTATATCACTGAGTGCTCTGCTTGCATAAGCGATGATGTGCTTCCTGTTGCTTTTGTCTTTCTGCAGCAGTATTGCCCCTAGTCCCACTGGGCTGGCGTCAACGATGAGCTCAGTGTCCATGTTGGGGTCGAAGTATGCCATCGTGGTGTCACTGGTGAGGCTGTCTTTAAGCTTGCTCAGCGCTGCGTCCTGTTCAACACCCCACTGCCAGGGAGTGTCCTTTCTGGTGAGTTTCCTCAGTGGCTCTGTGACAGTGGCAAAGTCAGGGATGAAGCGTGAGCAGTAGTTCGCCATGCCTAGAAAACTCCTCACCTCTGCTGCATCCTTGGGCTTGTCTGTTTGTTGTATGCTTTCGACTTTTCTTGGGTCTGCTGAGACGCCACCATCCGAGAACACGAACCCGAAGAACTTTAGCCGATTCTTGTTGAATTCACACTTCTTCCTGTTTAGTGTGAAGCCCCGTTCTTTCAGCCACTGGAACACTGCCGTCAGGCTCTTGTCGTGGTCAGCCTGTGTCGCCCCGTAGATGATGATGTCATCGCTGAGGTTCTTCAGTCCGGCGATGCCCTGGAGTGTCTGACGAATGGTGTTTTGGAAGACTTCTGCCACTGAGGAGATCCCAAAATTGAGGCGCTTGTACCTCCTCAGGCCTAGGCGTGTAGTGAACGTGGTGATGTACCTGCTGTCGGGGTGTAGTTCCAGCTGATGGTACCCCACCGTCAGGTCCAGCTTTGAGAACACCGTCGCTCCATTCAGTTCATGAATGACGTCATCGATGGTTGGGGTCAGGTGATGCTCCCTCAGAATGGCTGTGTTTGCCTGCTGCATGTCAACACATATGCGCACCTTGTCTGGGTCTTTGGGTTTCGGCGGTGTGACGATGGGTGATACCCACGGTGTTGGGCCGGTCACTTTCTCAATGATGTCCTCTGCTTCGAAACTCCGCAGTTCGGCTTCAACTTTTTCACGCACGTGGAACGGGACTCTGCAGTGTGGCTGGCATGTTGGTTGAATGTCTGGGTTGATGTGCAGTGTGACCTGGAAATCTTTGAGCTTACCAATGCTGTCGAACAGTTCAGGGTGGCTGCTTATGAGCTGATCCGCAACTGTGAGGCTTGTTGGTGGGGGCGTGATGGAGTGTATGATTTTGATGAGCCCCAGTTCATCCGCTGTCTGGTAACTGGGCAGGGAGCAGCCATCACCTATGACCACGTAGAATGTGCCGTCTGTCTTCCTCTTGTTCTGCGCCTCTACACAGCCGGTGAACTTCCCGATGATGGGCAGAGCGTCGTTGGATCCATAGGCCAGTATTCTAAGGTCTGTGCGGAGGAGGCGAGGCTGGATGCTCAGGTTGTTGTATGTCTTTTCACAGATGATGTTTACTGCAGCACCGGAGTTGATTAGAGCTTGCACATTGTGTCCATTCAGTGTGATCTTCGTCAGTGGCTGCTTGCTATCTTTGCTGCTTTTAACAGTGTACGCATAGCACTCATCATCACTGCTTGAAGATGACTCACGTCGGGCTGGTTCATGTTGAGCTGGTTCTCGTTGAGTCTCTATCTGGTTGACTCTTCTTCTACTGTTTTTCCTGTGTGTCCGTGTCTCTGTCGTCTGTTCTGTGTGTTGTTTCGACCTGCACTGCCTTGCGAAGTGGTTCCGTTTCCCGCACGCTTTGCACTGCTTGCCTCTCGCTGGACAGTCGTTGGAGTGTGGCCACTCACCCCCACGGTTTCTGCACCGAGTGTTGCCGCCGCCGGTACGTCTCGCTGCGGGCTGCTGGTAGGCTTTTCTCTCGGGCTGATGTTTCTGCACTCGGTTTACTGACGCAGTGAGGCTGGAGCCCTCTTCGATTCCCTTCGACTGCAACGCCGACATTTCAAGAGTCCTTCCATACTCGAGCAGGTCTTTTAGCTTTTTGTCTGCTTCTCTCAAGCCGTATTTACGCACCCTGGATGACGTGCAGCTTTGGATGATCTGTGATTTGATTTCATTGTCCACACTGCTAAACTCACAATGTTTCGCTAACATGCAAAGTCGGGTGGTATAAACATCCAAACTCTCACCAGGCAGTTGTGCAGCTTTCCTGAAGACATAGACTTCATACTGGACGTTCCTTTTCGGCGCGAAGTGCTCTGTCAGCTTAGCCGTGACGTCTGCATACTTGTCTGCGTCTCCCGCCATCGTGTCATAGATGTCATGCACCCTCTCACCGGCCAGATGAAGCAGAAGAGCTTTTAATCTTGCATCTCCGGTGATGTTCATTGCCGTGGTGTAGTTTTCGTACCGTTGGAGCCACTTGGTCCATCGGGGTCCAACAGAGCTAGGCTCGCTCTCCAGATCAAACTGTGGTACAGCCGGGCCGTGGGCTAGCATGTTGACCGTTGCTACCTGACTAGCTAAACTGACTGAGGTAAACTAACTTAATAAAAACAGAAATACCGGGTACTGTGTTGTTGATGTCGTCGTTTGGTCTTCACCGTTATCCTCGTCGCCAATGTAATGTTTATACCTTGTATTTTTTTATTTATAAATTACTACTGACACAGAGCTTCACATGAACGCTGCTTTATTGCTGATGCAAATCACTGGACTGACGCTCTAGGGGTAACATTCAATGAACGTCTACATAAACGTACTGACGTCAGCAGTACGTGCCAACACTTGTATCAGAACAGCAGTCTGAATATTACACTCTTGACTTCTTCTGGTCAGGCCATCGCCTCCTCCAGCAATCTGCTGAAGCTGCTGTGGAAATGAGAAGATTACACACACACACACACACACACACACACACACACAGGTAGGAATGTGGACACTGTACTTCATTTTGCTGTACACTTCCTACATACTGTACTTCATATCGTTGATAAAGACATCTTTACATCTTTCTTTTGGCATTTTATAAAAATTTAGCATTTTTTAAAAAACACATTTCTAAAGGTTTAAAGTCAAAAACGTACACAGCAGTCAAAAAAGTGCAAACTACAGCAGAGCAAAAAGCACATTTTAGGCATAAGCTACTTTAACAGCTTAATTTTACATAAATTATTATTAACTTGTTTATTTAAAAAACCCACATTCCAAAAAAAAAAAACCCTAACCTTCATGACTTAAAGCAATTTAGATCACAGATTTATATTTCATGATAATTACGATTATTCATGATTATATTTGATGATAATTGCGGACAGTTTCATTAATGTGTGTTCTTATAAATATTCCTTTATTATAATCTTTAAGTGTTCTATGCATTTTGGAAGTTCAGTAAATTAAAATAAATACTATATCAGAAATAAAATTTTATATTATTTCTGTTTGATTAGAAAAAGTGAAATATCACGAGGATGATCTTGGGTTGTTTTTCGTTTTTGTTTTTTTCCTAAAAATGAAAAAAAAAAAAAAAGTGAACTATAAAGGGCAACTAAAAATAAACCCAGCTAAATATCGCCTCCTAGCGGACTCGAGTGTGCGGTGTAACTTATAAATCTTTTTAACCACACGCCCTTTGGATATAAAGTGGTATACACAGATGTTATGACGTCACAGCATCAACAACGTAACCTATAATAATTATCGACAGAGCTACACATTTATGAAAATGAATACAATCTGAGAAAAATATAAAAGACACAAGAACCAAAATCGGCCATGATAACTGAAGTGGCACTGGAGAACAATTCTTCTTCTACTCTGACTACTACTATTTGTTATTCTTGTTGTTGTTGTTGTTGTTGTTGTTGTTTGCATGCAGCATTGAGTGGGAGGGGAAATGCCAAAACAAGTCATTTTTAAGAAGCACTTTGTCGTTTTTACAGCCCTCTTCTTCAGGTTTCACTCAGTTCCTTTACACGCTGAAACTCCTCCAGATTCCTTGAATGCTTTAAGACCTGGAATACTGATTCATCTGACCACAATACCCGTTCCCACTGTGTGATGGTCCATCCCAGACACCTCCGAGCCCAGAGAAGTTGACGGCGCTTCTGGACACAGTTAACATCAGGCTTCCTTTTAGCACAATAAAGTTTTAACTGGTGTTTGTGGATGTAACGCCGTATTGTAGCTTCATAAAGATTTTCCAAAGTAATCCCGAGCCCATGTGGCTCTATCAGCTGTAGATGAATGACAGTTCTTGATGCAGTAAGGGATCGAAGATCACGAGGGTTCAGATTAGGCTTGAGCCCTTTACCCTTTACACACTGAAATTCCTCCAGATTCCTTGAATGGTTTAATGATATTATGCACTGTAGAGGGTGAAATATCCAAATTCCTTCCTGTTGCTCTTTGAAGAACATTGATTTTAAACATTTCAATAATTGTCTCATACATGTCAGATCTTTACTCCTCAAACACTCAGCCTTTCCTGGAACCTGATTTTGTACCAAATGATGATTACAGTCACCTGTTTAACATCATATTATTAATTAATTGTTGTATCTCATTACTCATCCTAGTTTGACCCCCGTTCCAACTTTTTTGGAATGTGTTGCAGGACTGAAACACAGGAATGGATGTATATTAACAAATGAAATGAAGTTGACCAACGAAACATGAAACATCTTGGATTCATACATGCATAGTGTGTGTGTGTGTGTGTGTGTGTGTGACCTTATTTGTGTGAACTATTTCTATCTATGTATCCTCAGCACCCTGTAGGCCAATTGGCCCATCAGGTGTGTTACCGGTCTCTTACAAGGCTGTCTCCGTTGATCATGAGCGCCACCACCATCACTTGCTAGGCCCGTCGCAACAACACCAGACAAACAACCATCTCTCTCTCTCTCTCTCTCTCTCTCACACACACACACACACACACACACACACGTGGACAGTTGGGGGTCACACCTGGAGGACGCTCTGGACTCTTGCAGTGGTGCTTTTGTGGCTGGGGACTGCAGTTGACTTGCTGACTTTGGGACTGCAGTTGTCGTGAACGGTTTTGTGCTCGGGTTTCCGTCGGTGGGGGTTTATAGCATCAACGAAGCTGACTTTATGTCAGGACTGTTAATGTTATCGTCATGATGTCTGTTGTTGCCCAAATGAGGATGGGCTCCCTTTTGAGTCTGGTTCCTCTCGAGGTTTCTTCCTCATGTCGTCTGAGGGAGTTTTTCCTTGCCACCGTTGCCACAGGCTTCATCATTGGGGATAGATTAGGGATAAAATTAGCTCATGTTTTAAGTCGTTCAAATTCTGTAAAGCTGCTTTGCGACAATGTTTATTGTTAAAAGCGCAATACAAATAAATTTGACTTGACACCTATGGGCAATTTAGAGTAGCCAGTTAACCTAACTACATGTCCTTGAACTACGGGAGGAAACCAGAGAACCCAGAGGAAACTCACACAGACACAGGGAGAACATGCAAACTCCACACAGAAAGACCCCTGTCAGCTGTGAGGTTCGAACCCAGAACCTTCTTACTGTAAGACAACAGTGATAACCACTACACCACCATGCCATGCCCTGTGAGCTATTTAAAAGTAATAATAAAATAAATGTTGGCTCCTGGATACTGTATTAAAGGTACAATTGTGCAGTTCCCCAGTTTGTCCACTAGGTGTCAGTATAAGGTTAAAGGAAACTTTGAGCTTCTCATCTTTCCTGAGCAAAACTTTACACCCCGTCCATGGAGTGGTCCATCACTGACTACACCTGAATACTTACACAAGGTGTGGTGTGGAGTTTTTTTTATTGTTGTTGTTGTTGTTTTTTAAACGTCATGGGCGGACTTGAAGCTCAACTTTTTATTTTTGTCATCTGTGTGTGTGTGTGTGTGTGTGTGTGTGTGTGTGTGTGGACACTGGATTTGGGGCGCAGTAACAGTCACTTTCACAATAAACACAAGAAGAGAAACAGAGTCTCAGTTTAATTCCTCGTCTAATTTGTTTTAATCTAATTCTAATCAGACATAAAGGTAATTATTAATCTACAGGAGGAAGTGGACTGAAGTTAATGTACCATGCTGCACACAATAACAAACAGTGGAGTCTCTTACAGCCCCAGGGAACCATTTAAAGGTGCAATACACAGTGTTGTTATGTATTTTGATTTGAGATTGCACTTGCAGTTTCTCGAGTGTAGAATTAAAGCTCCAGTCTGGGCAGAGATCTGCGTTTCATTTGGTGCTTAAGTCAGAGCTAAATGACGATCGGCCTGGATAGTGTCCTAAAGAGATAAAATGGCAGTTAAAGGTGCATTCTGCGTTATAGCCGGGTTAAAGTGCACTATAGAGGATTCAGGGGGATCGATTAGCAGAAACGGAATATTCATCTCATCATCTCTAGCTGCTTTATCCTGTTCTACAGGGTCGCAGGCGAGCTGGAGCCTATCCCAGCTGACTACGGGTGAAAGGCGGGGTTCACCCTGGACAAGTCGCCAGGTCATCACAGGGCTGACACATAGGCACAGACAACCATTCACACTCACATCTACGCTCAATTTAGAGTCACCAGTTAACCTAACCTGCATGTCTTTGGACTGTGGGGGAAACCGGAGCACCCAGAGGAAACCCACGCGGACACGGGGAGAACATGCAAACTCCGCACAGAAAGGCCCTCGCCGGCCACGGGGCTCGAACCCGGACCTTCTTGCTGTGAGGCGACAGCGCTAACCACTACACCACCGTGCCACCCTGAACCGGAATATTGTATTTATAATTATGTTTTCGTTAATCTACAATCACCTGTGTTTTTCTGAGCTCAGAATGAGGTCTTTATATCGACATAGTTTTTTAAAATGTTTTAATTTTATTTTATTTCCTTTTTTATTTTTACTTTTTATTTATTTTTATTTTTTCTGTGTGTTTGTGTAGTTTGATGTTTATTTGAGTGTTTTAGTCTGCCAGTTATGGTGTAGCTCCGGACCCAGTTTTGGGCGTCGGTTCCCTCCAGGCCTTAGTTCACTGTGGGTGATGCCTGTGCTCCCAGCTGTGGACTGCAGTGAGCTCGTTGCTCATTTTAACATCATGGTTGTCCAGCGCTCTGTGCTTTAATGCTTGGCGTGATGTTCCGAGCGATGTTGCTCGGTGGTGTTGCGACAGCTGTGCAGGCAGTTTGGGACACACCAGCGCTCTGCGTGGCGGTGCTTCTGTGCTCACTTTGTGGATCCATGGCGTGGTGTTCGAGTGATGTTGCTGGCGGCGTCGCGGCGGCTGTGCTGGCAGTGTGGGACTTGTTTTCGTGCACCTTTTGGTGGGACTGTGGCTGCTACACCACTGGAATGACATCCTGATCCCTATGTGGTGGACTTTTTTTTTTGTCTATAATTGTAAAGCGTCCTTGGGTTTTAGAAAGGTGCTATATAAATTGAACCTGTTATTATTATTATTATAGTTCTTCTGTTGTGCTGCTACAGAGCAGATAAACCAAAGACCGGCTCTAGAGAGCACATTTTACTTTTCATGTTGATACAAGTGGCAGCTTGAATCCAACACTGGAAAGAAGAAGAAGTTGTTTTATTTTAGTTTTATATCAGAAATGTATCAGAAATCTCATCTCTCATCTCATCTCATTATCTGTAGCCGCTTTATCCTTCTACAGGGTCGCAGGCGAGCTGGAGCCTATCCCAGCTGACTACGGGCGAAAGGCGGGGTTCACCCTGGACAAGTCGCCAGGTCATCACAGGGCTGACACATAGACACAGACAACCATTCACACTCACATCTACGCTCAATTTAGAGTCACCAGTTAACCTAACCTGCATGTCTTTGGACTCTGGGGGAAACCGGAGCACCCGGAGGAAACCCACGCGGACACGGGGAGAACATGCAAACTCCGCACAGAAAGGCCCTCGCCGGCCCCGGGGCTCGAACCCAGGACCTTCTTGCTGTGAGGCGACAGCGCTAACCACTACACCACCGTGCCGCCTGTATCAGAAATCTGACTAAGATAATTGAAATATTGATTAGCCTAACATTCGCTAAAATACACACACACAAAAAAAACAGTGGCTGCACACGTCTTACCACGGCTCTGCAGACACGTATTAAAATACTTATTTACAATTTATATAGCTTGTTTTAGGGTACAGTCACACTACAGCTCGTGATGGGTTTACGAATACTTAGCGATGAAAAATTGCTAGCATGACTGGCGAATGTTCTCCAAGCTTCACAAGTTGTTTTTGGGTGTGTCTCCACCTCATGAGTGGCCAAAAACATCGTGAAAAGTTGCAAAGCATGCAATGAAATTTGATGCCGATGTTTTCAGCAGCAAACTAAGCGGTGAATACTCACAGATGGGTTTGGGAATATTTCCTGTAGCTCGGGGAAGCATCGCCACAAAAAATGTAATTAATTAAATTTAAAAAAGAGCCTCATTTTCATCGCTCACCATTGCAAGCTGGAGTGTGATCATAGCCCTTGTTACACAACACACAAAAGATGGAAAAAGAAATACTATGCGTAGAGGGGTTGATAAAAATAAAACAGGAAGCTTTCAATGTGAAAACCCCTTAGTCTGATTTATAATAACAGTTTTATGGACTTTAACGGTGGATCTAACCTGCTACTTCCCTGTATGCAGTAAAGTGAAGTAAAGGTTGGTGTTCGGAGGAAGGATCAGGTGGTGTGGTTTCAGTCACTGAACAAAAACACAATCAGATGAAGGATAAAGAAGAGGACCTGAGGTTTTTTTTCCACTCATTACCTGCAACTAAATTTATTATCTGTAATAACTATATATGGCCATGTGTCAGTTTCTTCCTCATTCTTAATTACCATAAACACAAAGACAGTGTGGGTGGCACGGTGGTGTAGTGGTTAGCGCTGTTGCCTCACAGCAAGAAGGTCTGGGTTCGAGCCCCGTGGCCGGCGAGGGCCTTTCTGTGCGGAGTTTGCATGTTCTCCCCGTGTCCGCGTGGGTTTCCTCCGGGTGCTCCGGTTTCCCCCACAGTCCAAAGACATGCAGGTTAGGTTAACTGGTGACTCTAAATTGAGCGTAGGTGTGAATGTGAGTGTGAATGGTTGTCTGTGTCTATGTGTCAGCCCTGTGATGACCTGGCGACTTGTCCAGGGTGAACCCCGCCTTTCACCCGTAGTCAGCTGGGATAGGATCCAGCTCGCCTGCGACCCTGTAGGACAGGATAAAGCGGCTACAGATAATGAGATGAGATGAGACAAAGACAGTGTATGAGCTCATTGTTTAGTGACATTAACACTCCCAGAGTGCGGATTATAAATTGGAAATTTCAGAAGTCTCTTTCTGTTGAGCTGGTATAAAGGTCGCAGCAGGGAAAGAGAAAAACATCAGTAAGAGGAAGTGAGAGTCAGGTGAGGCTGGAGCTTTAGTAATAGAGCAGTTTCTACAGTTTGTTCTCAAAAACTCTTTGAGCTGAAAGTCCTGTTTATTAGCGCGCTGATGGATGTAAATGTGAGCGTATGAGGTTAATTAACACTCTAATTGTAAATCCTGATAAAGGACACAAAGATGCTAAAAACACGTGGTTGTTAGCTCTGCTAGCTAATGTAGCCTACAATTTCCAGAACAGAAACGAAGCCGTCATTCAAGACGTGATTGAAGCGTCGACTTTCAGCTTTAATTCAAGCCTTTTAAAAAAAACATCACATTAAAGCTGTACTGCCTTTCAGATTTTTCAAGTGTAGGTCATAAAAAGAATTTTCCCAATACCCAATTATTTTTGTTTAGTGACTGAAAGCTGCTGAATTCAAATCACAGACTTCCAATTTTTAGGTTTTTACTCCCGCCAAGGAGGTTATGTTTTCAGTAGCGTTTGTTTGTTTGTTTGTTTGTTTATTTGTTTGTTGGTTTGTTTGTCTGTTAACAACATTATGGATAAAGTTATGAACGGATTGCTCTGAAATTTTTTCCAGAGGTGTGACTGGGCACAAGTAATAATCCATTAAATTTTGGTGGTGATCCGGATCACCTTCTGGATCCCGGAATTTTTTAAAGGATTCTTGGCGGAGGTCTGCGCTCTCCGAGCGCTTTTCTAGTTTTTTAAATAGAACAATTTATGAATTTATCTCCACGTGACTCTAAATTCTCCGCTATTTTTTTCTGCTTCACCATGACCCAATTCAAGATACTACGTCATGCATCACATGGTGGTCTTTCCCCGTTCACGCAAGGCATTGTGGGATACAAATTTGAAACAGGAGAGAAAAATGGAGGGCGTGAGTGTGCAAATGAAACATGAAAGAGCGACTACAGTAACGGAAAGCGAGAAGCAAGAAGGAAAGACGTTATGTCATATACGAAGGAAAGGAAACGCAGGACCAAACTAATAAATATGGGCGCTCAGCGAGCACCTCGGTGTGATCAGCTGTTCGTTTAGCGACAGAATGATGGAACTGTCAGTGCACGCTCAAAGGGAAACCTGTAGATGGCAGTAATGCAACACTGTGGATGCCAGCTGCCGTAAAACCCAAAAGAAGAAGAAGAAGGTAAACCTGCGCATGCGCACACGGACTTCCTCTGTCTGCTTGACTGCGCCAAGCGAGCGATTTCATGCACATTATTTGCTTTAATCCCCTCAAATTAAATAACTTCCCAGCCACAGAATGGCCTGATATTTTGTGAGATATTACAGAAATAAACAGATATCACAATCACCACATTTCAGACGGAACTAAATTTCACCGATTTTATGAAATCGAAAGGCCGCCTCGCTTTAACTGTTCAGGAACTGCAGCCTTTTTTTAAACAGAGTCCCTCCATTTTCATTTCACAAGCTCAAAAGTAATTGACTGCAGCAGTTTCATAGTCAGCTGTGGTCTGTTCTCTCATTACTTCATGACAAATTAAGGAGATAAAACATCTGGAGTTGGTTCCAAGTGTTGGATTTGCATTAGGCAGCTGTTCATGGGAACGCTCAAAGAGGTGTCGATTCAAGAGAGCAGAAATTTTAGGTGTGACCAAAACAATGTGTTACGTTCTTAAAGAGAAGGAAGCAGTGGCGAGCTTAGCAACACCAAAATCCCTGGAAGACCTCAGAAACCAACTAACTTGGATAATGATAGAATTCTTTCCTTGGTGAAGAAAAACGCCTTCACAAGTCAAGAACACTCTGTCCAAATACTTATGGACCTGACTGTAAGTCAGACACGGATGCTTTCACTGGTTCACGATGAGCCTCTCTCACTCTTTTTATTCTTTTAAATGTACTTTAGATTTATTCACCACTGACTGAATGATGTAAACCTTTTCCTGTGAGGGATGAGATCTAACAGGCTAATGTTAGACGGGCGCCAAAGAGTTTAGTAAGTGGGAAATAAGATCTGCAACTTGCAGCACTTAGAGAGTCAGGAACGCTAACTAGAATGCTACGAATGCTAGTATTACAAAGTCGCTGTAATCGTACGCTGTGCTCCTGTTGGTGAATTTAGTGGAAGCGCTAAACCAGTGCTGTAGTCGAGTCACTAAACCTCGAGTCCGAGTCCAGTCTCAAGTCTCCAGTGTTCAAGTCCAAGTCATTAAAGAAAATTTCGAGTCGAGTCCAAGACTCTAACCGCAGTATGTGACGGTGTCTGTTTCAGCGCCATTAACATTAGTTTGTTCCTGAACATGGCGTATGAACAGGTGAATGTGCTTCTCTTTATCAGGGAGTGTGAAGTATTCTGTCAGAGATGGTTGGGAGACGGATGTAAGTGCAGAAGGTGTGTTTATTAATACAAGTGAAGACGATAAACAATCCAGAACGACACTGAAAACACTGAAACAGGCGATAGGTCGAGCGAGGCACAAACATGCTATCGTAGACTCGGCAGGATCAAAGATGAGAAACAGGAAATCGGCGATCAGGAAACCACACAAGGAAATAAGGCTTGGTAACATGTCAGCAACGCAACTCAATACTTCGCAAAGTAAGTGTGTTTTCACAGCTTTTATATCGGTGCGCTGATTGCGCCTTAATCCTGTGCAGGTGCGAGTCGTTTACGGCGTGTGTGAGAGCCCGTTTGGTGTGTGCGCTGTCTGGAGCGCACCCGAGAGTCTATCTGATGCACGTGCCAAGGCGCGCAGGTGTGACACTCTTACACGAAATTAATACAAAAATTAATGTAGATATAAATATCTTATGCCAAATTATTATGGCACGTTACAAAAAATTAAGAAAAAATCCAAGTCCTCGTCTCCAATTTACGAGTCCGAATGCAGTTAATGCACGAGTCCGAGTCATCAGTGCTCAAGTCCAAGTCGAGTCACGAGTCCTTAAAATTAGGGCGCGAGTCAGACTCGAGTATTACGAGCCTGTGCCAAACCTCACCGAGCCACACTATGCTGTGTACGTGTCTGGACGTGCACTCCGTGTGTCCGATTGATTCCCTTTTCTTTTTTATTCATCCATAGTTTGCTTGCTCATCTCTTTCCTGATGCTTTTTGAAAAGTTAAACTTTTATAAGTCGTGCACTCTGCACTCGGCCATTCTTGCAGAATGATGTGTTGTATTTTTGTTATGGTTGTTTGGTCATTAGGTTTTGCTGTTGTTGTTGTTGTATTTTTTTTTAAAGAAAGGAATTCCTGAATCATTTATTCGGTGGAACACTTTCTGTTCCCACGCTTCATTATCTCTCATTGACGATCTGTCCGCTTCCTCAGCACCTCATTGGCAAAGTGATCAATCTAATGATCTGTAATCCCTCATCACTCATTGGTCAGTTTATTCAGCACAATTTTCTCATCTGAGTGAACTGTTCTGTTTTTCTTTTTAAGGTGCAACGAACATGTTTTCTTTCTGAAAGGATACAGGAGCTACACAGCGAATCGTCACCTACAGTGGCAAAGTGGGAAATATGAACTTGTATAGAATTATAGTTGCTTTTTATTATTTTTTCCAAACTCTGTGCTCATAACCAGAATAAAAAACTCTCAGCCAGATCAGACGGCTTTATTATCTTTTTTCTTTTCTTTTTTTGCATTATAGCCTTGAGAGACAAATATTGACAGAAATGTTACAAAACGTCTTATTAACTCCAGAAGCACATATTTTCTCAGAACCTTCATCTCATTAATCAGAAGAATTTGCCCTGTTTAGATGACGTGTATTTTTCACCAAGAATAAAAACCCCTGTTGAAGATTGATCAGTTTCGGAGTGAATAAGTGATTCTGGTATAAAGGTTCACTGTTTGTATTCCTGCAGCTGAGAATTCACAGAAATGTCACACCAAAATTCCTCAGATTACATTTTAGTCCTCAGGCACGTTCACACAAAAACAATTCTCCTGATGATATAAGGCGGCACAGCCACGCCTCGGTCTCTTAATCATTTAATTAGCATTAAATATGTCACAATATAAATATGCGGCTCACTGAATGGCTAAAAGACGCCTCTGATTGTTATAAAAAAGTCCCTGTGTGTAATAAATAACTGATGTGTTTGTGTTAATTCAGGCGCAGCGTAAACTTCCACCTACATGTTCCTGCTGCTGCCAGCCAATCAGAGCTCAGGGTTTATGACGTAAACACAAATAAAGTTGATGAATATACAGCAATTGGAATAAATTATAGGTAGGTGACAAGTAGAGCCACGGGCCAGAGACGAATCGCTTCAGAACTCACAGCAGAAGTGAAAATGATTTTTACACAAATTGAAGCTTCGTTATTAATCAGGACACGACGCTGCCTGAGGGGAGGATCAGCTCTTGTGCCCTAGTTGTGAAGGGCGCACTCCGGTTAACTGGGTTTCATCTAAACTGCATGAAAGAAACACTCACAGGTCTGGAGGTTTTATTTTCATAATGTTTGTACTAATCACATATACTAATCGCACACACTAATCACATATACTAAACACACACTAAACACACATCATACTAAACACACACTAATCACATACATTGAACACACACTAATCACATACACTAAACACGTACTATTCATACATTAAACACACACTAATCATATACATTAAACACACACATCATGCTAAACACACACACTAATCACATACACTAAACACACACTAATCACATACACTTAACACACACTAATCACATACACTAAACACACACTAATAACATACTCTAAGCACACACATCATACTAAACAATCACACTAATCACATACACTAAACACACACTAATCACATACACCAAACACTCTCACACACTAATCACATACACTAAACACACACACTAATAACATACTCTAAGCACACACACACCATACTAAACACTCACACTAATCACATACACCAAACACACTCACACACTAATCACATACACTAAACACACACACTAATCACATACACTAAACACACACTAATTGCATATACTAAACACACATAATAATAATAATAATAATAATAATAATAATAATAAACACTAATCACATACACTAAACACACATACTAATCACACTAAACACACACGACCTGAGGGAGCCACAGCACCGAACTCACACTCACTCACTTACTCACTCAAAGTGAACTCAGAAGGGAACATTCCTTTACACTTCATCAGCTTTCACCCCCTCACCCCCTCTTTCTCTCTCCCCTCTTTCTCTCTCCCCCTTCTCTCTCTCCCCCTCCCCCTCTCTTTATCTCTCCCCCCTCCCCTCCTTTATCTCTCCCCTCCCCCTCTCTTCCTCTCTCCTCCCCCCTCTCTCTCTCCCCCCTCTCTTTCTCTCTCCCCCTCCCCCTCTCTTTCTCGCTCCCTCCCCCTTGCCTCCTCCCCCTTCTCTCTCTCCCCCTCCCCCTCTCTTTCTCACTCCCTCCCCCTCTCTTTCTCTCTCCCCCCCCCCTCTCTTTCTCTCTCCCCCTCTCCCCTCCCCCTCTCTTTCTTTCTCCCCCTCTCCCCTCCCCCTCTCTTTCTTACTCCCTCCCCCCTCTCTCCCCCCTCTCCCCCCTCTCTTTCTCTCTCCCCCTCCCCCTCTCTTTCTCGCTCCCTCTCCCCCTCTTTTTCTCTCTCCCCCTCTCTCCTCCCCCTCTCTTTCTCCCTCCCTCCCTCCCTCTCTCTCCCCCCCTCTCTTTCTCTCTCCCCTCACCCTCTCTTTCTCGCTCCCTCCCCCCTCCCCCTCTCTATCCCTCCCTCCCCCTCCTCTTTCTCTCTCTCCCCTCTCTCTCCCTTCTTCCACCTCTCCCTCCCCCTCTCTCTCCTCTCCTCCCCCCCTCCTCTCCTCCCCCTCTCTCTCCTCTCTATCCCTCCCTCCCCCTCCTCTTTCTCTCTCTCCCCTCAATCTCCCTCCTTCCACCTCTCCCTCCCCTGTCTCTCTCTCCCTCTCTTCCCCTGTCTCTTTCTCTCTCCCCTCTCTCTCTCCTTCTCTCTCTCCCCCTCTTTCTTTCTCTCTTCCCCCTCTCTCCTTTCTTTCTTCCCCTCCCCCTGTCACCCCCCCCCCCCCCCCCCACACACACACACACACACACACACACTGATCTACTCTGTGATGTTAAAGTGAAGCTGATTTGACTTCAGGAAGAGAGGAAACTTTATTATCTTGTGTTTTGACGTTACACACAGTGGAGGCGATGAAGCTGATCCTCCTCAGAGGTTTCACTTTTTCTCATAATTTCCCTGAAAGTCAGGCAGAAAACAAACAAACAAACAAACAAACAAACAAAAATGAGTGCATCAGTTTCACAGGTACAGTGAATAAAATCAGAGAATAAACTTCTTTAGAAGAGGAAAAGATCATTTATACTGAAGAGTTCAACACTGTGTCTGAACTGTTCCAGTGAGAAGGAAGGAAGGAAGGAAGGAAGGAGAGCAAAAAAGAAAAGGAAGAAAGAGAGAGTAACCCCTTTCCCGCAGTCTGTTAAAGGCAGGACTCTGAGTCCTTTATTCCTCCTCGTGTTGGGTATAAAGTGTCTGAATGTGGAACGGTGTGTGTGTGTGTGTGTGTGTGTGTGTGTGTGTGTGTGTGTGTGTGTGTTAGAGGAGATTACGCACAGCAGGACGGTGACTTCAGGGGTTTTTCAGATTAAAACAAAGTGGATTAAGACAAAATGGCAAAACTCTTTAGAGCAATGCCCAATTCATGCGAATCTTTTCTCTTCATGTTTATGCGTTATTCTTGTTTTTAGGAGAGGTGAAAGGTCAGAGGTCAGAGGTTAACCAGCTGCACAGATGAGAGATGAACAAGAGAGAACAACAGATTTAAAACTCTGTGCTGAACTCTGATTAATGATACAACAGTAGAGCTGTAGGGATTCGAGTCTCCTTCTTCCTCTTCTTCACTCGAGAGCAGAGGGCTTTAGATGATGAAGCTCGTTAAGAAGATTGTTTGTGTAGAAGTTGTTCCATTGTACTATTAAAAAATGATCACTTTCAAACCTTTATACTGAACATGAGGAACGGTGAGGTTGGTTAAATTCTTCCCATGATATGAATATTAATCACTCATAAAAAACAACAATCTCTAATCTGCTCTATTAGCAGGTATTTATGATGATTTAGTAATTAGTTATCTTTTATTAAACTAATTATTTTATTTGTAATTAATTTTCCATGATTAACATAATTTTCATATATTTGTATTTACTTAGTTATTTGATCATTGTTTAATGAATGGAATTATTTAATTATAATAAGACTAACCCACTGCACAGCTAGCTAATTAATTAATTAGCTTGTTTAATTATTTATGCATTTATCATTTTATTATCATTAGAGGTGATGGAAGTCCACAATTTCCTTATTCACATCGAAGTGTTAATCTCATCCACACAATATTCTCACAAAAGTCTAATTATTTATTTGAGATAAAGTTCACAAGTACAAAACTCTTATATTTATTTATTTAAAGCCAGCAAGTGTAAGTTAGAGCCAAGTGAAACACCCCGCCCAGTTCCTTCAGGCCTCCCTTTAAAGCCACTCCTTTAAAACACATGAACGCGCACTGCCTGACTACTGCTGGGGGACGAGTCCACAAGAAACAGAGAGAGTATTGGGGGAGGAGCTTAGTGCATTGTTTTCATATCCAACTTCCTCATGTCTCATTCACATCTCAGAAAACGCCAAACATTATCATCATAATGAATATAAACAACCAACATGGCCAGTGTTAGTGTTCACACGTACAGCTGTCGACTAGCATGCCAGCTTATGGAAGACTCCGGTAATGTAATGAGTGTGTGCAGGTAGACAGGCAGACAAACACATAGGCCGTCCAATCATATCATTCGGACCGTGTGAAATGAGCAGACAAGTTTTTTACAGGCCTGCGACTGCCACAGATTATTATTATTATTATTATTATTATTATTATTACTGTCAGAGCATTTGATTGATTCATTGGTTGTCTGGATGTAAAGAGAATTTCAAGAAATGCTTCTTGAAACAAAAATGCTTCTAAAATAAATTCCCTACCCGAGCTTTAATTTTCACAAAATAAAACCATGTCTGTGCTTCACACTTTTGGTTCCTGATAGCATGTTAGTCAACGTTTCACCAAAGAACCATAAAAGCTAAAGCTAAATAACAGACGTCCTTAATCTCTGTAATCTTTAGCTAGCACGCTAACAAATCACTTGATTACAGGAAAAACAAGACGAATGCTAATCGCTAGCTGTCACAAGATACTGCTTTAGACTTGAAGTTGCTCGTACATGTGGATAGACTGTAGACCTCATTTGAAGGTAAGCTGCGTTGCTGTGTTTAACTGTCCATGCTGAGAGAGAGAGCGCGGCTATTTTGTTTTGATTTGATTTCACTTGCTGAACCCATCCAGATGTTCAGGACACGTTCCTGCTCAAGGAGTTCTGACTGTTTTTTTGGGGTTTTCCATCATTACACTCACAAAGTCGTAAAGTTTTAGTCAGATGAGGTATAATACTGTAGCTTGCCGTCACAGTGATGATACAAACAAAAGTTTATAACAAAAAGTTTTATCTTCATTTTTTAAATAAGTAAATAATATGATTCAACAGAAATGGAAGTAGATTTGTGTTTTTCTCTCTTTTGAAGGAAGAGTAAAAGATAAAAGTGAAGTATGGGGGAGTGTAGAGAGCTGAGACTGAAACTAGACTGATATTAACCAACACTGGACCTGTTTCATGTGTAATTTCCACTTCCTGTTTTTTTTTTTTTTTTTTGGTTGCTTGTTGAATTTTCCTGTGTAAATGATGAAATTCCCTTCCGCTCTGTACAACAACAACTGATTTCACTCCAAAGTGTGTGTTAAATCAAGAGCTTTATGTGTTTTGCAGAACTCTACTGTACAACATTATATTTTATTAGGTTTATTTTATTTTCTGTCTCTCCCTGTGTCCAAAATCACTCCCTACTCACTATATAGTGGGGACGCCATTTTGTAGTGCTGGTTGAAACCTTAGTGAGGATTCCATCCATCCATCCATCCATCCATCCATCCATCATCTGTAGCCGCTTTATCCTGTTCTACAGGGTCGCAGGCAAGCTGGAGCCTATCCCAGCTGACTACGGGCGAAAGGCGGGGTACACCCTGGACAAGTCGCCAGGTCATCACAGGGCTGACACATAGACACAGACAACCATTCACACTCACATTCACACCTACGCTCAATTTAGAGTCACCAGTTAACCTAACCTGCATGTCTTTGGACTGTGGGGGAAACCGGAGCACCCGGAGGAAACCCACACGGACACGGGGAGAACATGCAAACTCCACACAGAAAGGCCCTCGCCGGCCACGGGGCTCGAACCCGGATTTTCTTGCTGTGAGGCGACAGCGCTAACCACTACACCACTATAATATAATATAATATAATATAATATAATATAATATAATATAATATAATTTTAACCTTTAAAAATATCAATCTTGTTTTTTTACTCATTTTAAACCTGTTTTACTTTTATATGAACATTACAACAGAACAAAGTTGTGATGTCAGATTTATTTATTATGTAAGAACACCCAGTGTAGCTATAAGCTGTTTATATAAATGGTGTAAGAGGTAAGGGAGGATTGTAAAATTAGCCGTGTTTAAAGTTTTTAAAAGTTTAATGTTTAAAAGTGAAAGCTGGGTGTGAAAAAGTGTCTCTGTTTCCCTCATTCTGCAGGATCTCATTAATATGCAAATCAGGTGACGTGTGAGGCGAACGGCCCCGCCCCCGCATGTCTCCCTTTCGGGACCTGGTTGCCTGGCAACAGCCTTATAGAGAGAGGGAGAGTGGGCGGAGTTTAGCTCAGTAACTCAGTAACTCTTGGCAGTTGCGAGTTGTGTTGAGTTGAGTTGCTCTCTCGGAGTCTATGAGTGGAGAGAGAGAAGATCAGATCAGATCAGATCATCTCATCAGAAGAAGGAGATATTTGTACGGAGTAAACCTCACCTGTGTGTGTATGAGAGAGAGAGAGAGAGAGAGAGAGAGAGAGAGTGTGTGTGAGTGAGAGAGAGAGAGAGAGAGAGCACTGGATGGCCCTGGAGTGTGAGGAGTGGACATACACTGACCATGTGGACACAGTGACACACACGGTAAGAAGGTCCAGTGTTACAAAGTGACAGTTATTTATTTATTTAAATTGTTGAATGACTTGTTTCATCTCCCCTCTGATCTCATCTCCTTCCTGAACCCTCTCCTGGAAATCCGTCTCGAGAAAAACGATATGACAAAAATATCACATCGCGATTTCCTGACGGTTCTGTGCTGCACGATATCTCAAGCATCAATATATTCATGGATTTAAAAAACAACAACCCAAAACCTCTATTAGTGTTGCATCTACAATTAATCTGATTTTATTTAATTAATGTCTGTAAAAATATTGAGCACTGATAAGGAGCTGTAGAAGAGAAAGGAGATAATCTGATAAATAATTAACACCAGCTGCTGGAGTGATTTGATATCTACAAGTTATCAGAAAATATCACATGGTCCATATTGTGGATCGTGATTGGTCAGTAGGGGTTGTTTAATTTTCTATGACCGCAGCTCTGATGATAAAGTGACTTTATGTTCGTGTTAATGTTGGTGAACTTGTTCTAATCGAGTACGTTATCGTTTCTGTAGTAACAGCTCATATATGGCGGAAGCTTCACAGATGATACAGATTTTTTGAAAAAAAGTGGAAATGGGGGAGTCTCCAGTGTCAGAGGTGAAGTTTTTCTGACATTTTCAGGATGGAAGAGTTTTACACTTCTTCTTTGCAGGGTTTTTTTTTTTGAGACTCTGGTGAGGGAACAAGTGTTTATAGCTGCTATAATGTAAGTGACAACAGGAACTAGTGCGTATCTTTAACTATAAATGGATAAAAATTAGGTGACGTGTCATTGTTTAATAAATCAGAAATGATAATTGTTGGTAATTTGCTGTAATATAAGAGGACTTGAACACTAGACGATGTGCTGTTGGGGTGATTACTGGGACTCTGCTTCATCACACCACCCTGTCACTCTGTTTTAGTCTCTCTCACACACACACACACACACACACACAGAGAGTGCGTTTATTCTGTCTCCCTCTGTCTCTCTCCATAATGAGATTAGTGTAAGAATTAGGGACAGCTCATTAATAGACTTTAGTCTGGTTTATTAAAGTACACACAAGATGGGGGGGGGATGCACACAGAGAGAGACAGAGAGGGGGAGACACACACACACACACACACACAGGGAGAGGGACACAGACACACACACACACACACACACAGAGGGAGAGGGACACAGACACAGACACACACACACACACACACACACACACACACACAGGGAGAGGGACACACACACACACACAGGGAGAGGGACACACACACACACACAGGGAGAGGGACACACACACACACACAGGGAGAGGGACACACACACACACACAGGGAGAGGGACACACACACACACACAGGGAGAGGGACACACACACACACACAGGGAGAGGGACACACACACACACAGGGAGAGGGACACACACACACACAGGGAGAGGGACACACACACACACACACACACACACACACACACAGGGAGAGGGACACACACACACACACAGGGAGAGGGACACACACACACACAGGGAGAGGGACACACACACACACACACAGGGAGAGGGACACACACACACACAGGGAGAGGGACACACACACAGGGAGAGGGACACACACACAGGGAGAGGGACACACACACAGGGAGAGGGACACACACACAGGGAGAGGGACACACACAGGGAGAGGGACACACACACAGGGAGAGGGACACACACACAGGGAGAGGGACACACACACAGGGAGAGGGACACACACACAGGGAGAGGGACACACACACAGGGAGAGGGACACACACACAGGGAGAGGGACACACACACAGGGAGAGGGACACACACACAGGGAGAGGGACACACACACAGGGAGAGGGACACACACACAGGGAGAGGGACACACACACAGGGAGAGGGACACACACACAGGGAGAGGGACACACACACAGGGAGAGGGACACACACACAGGGAGAGGGACACACACACAGGGAGAGGGACACACACACAGGGAGAGGGACACACACACAGGGAGAGGGACACACACACACAGGGAGAGGGACACACACACACAGGGAGAGGGACACACACACACAGGGAGAGGGACACACACACACAGGGAGAGGGACACACACACACAGGGAGAGGGACACACACACACAGGGAGAGGGACACACACACACAGGGAGAGGGACACACACACACAGGGAGAGGGACACACACACACAGGGAGAGGGACACACACACACAGGGAGAGGGACACACACACACAGGGAGAGGGACACACACACACAGGGAGAGGGACACACACACACACAGGGAGAGGGACACACACACACAGGGAGAGGGACACACACACACACAGGGAGAGGGACACACACACACACAGGGAGAGGGACACACACACACAGGGAGAGGGACACACACACACAGGGAGAGGGACACACACACACAGGGAGAGGGACACACACACACAGGGAGAGGGACACACACACACAGGGAGAGGGACACACACACACAGGGAGAGGGACACACACACACAGGGAGAGGGACACACACACAGGGAGAGGGACACACACACACACAGGGAGAGGGACACACACACACACAGGGAGAGGGACACACACACACACAGGGAGAGGGACACACACACACACAGGGAGAGGGACACACACACACACAGGGAGAGGGACACACACACACACAGGGAGAGGACACACACAGGGAGAGGGACACACACAGGGAGAGGGACACACACAGGGAGAGGGACACACACAGGGAGAGGGACACACACAGGGAGAGGGACACACACAGGGAGAGGGACACACACAGGAGAGGGACACACACAGGGAGAGGGACACACACAGGGAGAGGGACACACACAGGGAGAGGGACACACACAGGGAGAGGGACACACACAGGGAGAGGGACACACACAGGGAGAGGGACACACACAGGGAGAGGGACACACACAGGGAGAGGGACACACACAGGGAGAGGGACACACACAGGGAGAGGGACACACACAGGGAGAGGGACACACACAGGGAGAGGGACACACACAGGGAGAGGGACACACACAGGGAGAGGGACACACACAGGGAGAGGGACACACACAGGGAGAGGGACACACACAGGGAGAGGGACACACACAGGGAGAGGGACACACACAGGGAGAGGGACACACACAGGGAGAGGGACACACACAGGGAGAGGGACACACACAGGGAGAGGGACACACACAGGGAGAGGGACACACACAGGGAGAGGGACACACACAGGGAGAGGGACACACACAGGGAGAGGGACACACACAGGGAGAGGGACACACACAGGGAGAGGGACACACACAGGGAGAGGGACACACACAGGGAGAGGGACACACACAGGGAGAGGGACACACACAGGGAGAGGGGACACACACAGGGAGAGGGACACACACACACACACAGGGAGAGGGACACACACACACACACAGGGAGAGGGACACACACACACACACAGGGAGAGGGACACACACACACACACAGGGAGAGGGACACACACACACACACAGGGAGAGGGACACACACACACACACAGGGAGAGGGACACACACACACACACAGGGAGAGGGACACACACACACACACAGGGAGAGGGACACACACACACACACAGGGAGAGGGACACACACACACACACAGGGAGAGGGACACACACACACACACAGGGAGAGGGACACACACACACACACAGGGAGAGGGACACACACACACACACACACAGGGAGAGGGACACACACACACACACACACAGGGAGAGGGACACACACACACACACACACAGGGAGAGGGACACACACACACACACACACAGGGAGAGGGACACACACACACACACACACAGGGAGAGGGACACACACACACACACACAGGGAGAGGGACACACACACACACACACACAGGGAGAGGGACACACACACACACACGGGACACACACACACACACACACAGGGAGAGGGACACACACACACACACACACAGGGAGAGGGGACACACACACACACACACACAGGGAGAGGGACACACACACACACACACACAGGGAGAGGGACACACACACACACACACACAGGGAGAGGGACACACACACACACACACACAGGGAGAGGGACACACACACACACACACACAGGGAGAGGGACACACACACACACACACACAGGGAGAGGGACACACACACACACACACACAGGGAGAGGGACACACACACACACACACACAGGGAGAGGGACACACACACACACACACACAGGGAGAGGGACACACACACACACACACACAGGGAGAGGGACACACACACACACACACACAGGGAGAGGGACACACACACACACACACACAGGGAGAGGGACACACACACACACACACACAGGGAGAGGGACACACACACACACACACACAGGGAGAGGGACACACACACACACACACAGGGAGAGGGACACACACACACACACACACAGGGAGAGGGACACACACACACACACACACAGGGAGAGGGACACACACACACACACACACAGGGAGAGGGACACACACACACACACACACAGGGAGAGGGACACACACACACACACACACAGGGAGAGGGACACACACACACACACACACAGGGAGAGGGACACACACACACACACACACAGGGAGAGGGACACACACACACACACACACAGGGAGAGGGACACACACACACACACACAGGGAGAGGGACACACACACACACACACACAGGGAGAGGGACACACACACACACACACAGGGAGAGGGACACACACACACACACACACAGGGAGAGGGACACACACACACACACACACAGGGAGAGGGACACACACACACACACACACAGGGAGAGGGACACACACACACACACACACAGGGAGAGGGACACACACACACACACACACAGGGAGAGGGACACACACACACACACACACAGGGAGAGGGACACACACACACACACACACAGGGAGAGGGACACACGACACACACACACACAGGGAGAGGGACACACACACACACACACACAGGGAGAGGGACACACACACACACACACACAGGGAGAGGGACACACACACACACACACACAGGGAGAGGGACACACACACACACACACACAGGGAGAGGGACACACACACACACACACACAGGGAGAGGGACACACACACACACACACACAGGGAGAGGGACACACACACACACACACACAGGGAGAGGGACACACACACACACACACACAGGGAGAGGGACACACACACACACACACACAGGGAGAGGGACACACACACACACACACACAGGGAGAGGGACACACACACACACACACACAGGGAGAGGGACACACACACACACACACACAGGGAGAGGGACACACACACACACACACACAGGGAGAGGGACACACACACACACACACACAGGGAGAGGGACACACACACACACACACACAGGGAGAGGGACACACACACACACACACACAGGGAGAGGGACACACACACACACACACACAGGGAGAGGGACACACACACACACACACACAGGGAGAGGGACACACACACACACACACACAGGGAGAGGGACACACACACACACACACACAGGGAGAGGGACACACACACACACACACACAGGGAGAGGGACACACACACACACACACACAGGGAGAGGGACACACACACACACACACACAGGGAGAGGGACACACACACACACACACACAGGGAGAGGGACACACACACACACACACACAGGGAGAGGGACACACACACACACACACACAGGGAGAGGGACACACACACACACACACAGGGAGAGGGACACACACACACACACACAGGGAGAGGGACACACACACACACACACAGGGAGAGGGACACACACACACACACACAGGGAGAGGGACACACACACACACACACAGGGAGAGGGACACACACACACACACAGGGAGAGGGACACACACACACACACACAGGGAGAGGGACACACACACACACACAGGGAGAGGGACACACACACACACACAGGGAGAGGGACACACACACACACACACAGGGAGAGGGACACACACACACACACAGGGAGAGGGACACACACACACACACAGGGAGAGGGACACACACACACACACAGGGAGAGGGACACACACACACACACAGGGAGAGGGACACACACACACACACAGGGAGAGGGACACACACACACACACAGGGAGAGGGACACACACACACACACAGGGAGAGGGACACACCACACACACACAGGGAGAGGGACACACACACACACACAGGGAGAGGGACACACACACACACACAGGGAGAGG
>NC_083572.1:2069914-2072414 GCF_027579695.1 Neoarius graeffei | reverse complement strand
ACTGTTTATTTAGGAAAGAAGACAGGACAGATAGATGAAATGATGCAGGAAAGTCAAGCTGGATGAGTGCACAGGCATTAAGTGTGTGTGTCAGAAAGAGCAACTGAGGGGCAGGTGATAGAACAAATGCTAGCTCACACACACACACACACACACACACACACACACCCACACCAGATACCAGTTTGTCCACTTGGGTTTCGGGTTACACACTGACCCACTTCTCTGTGTGGCAAGAAACACAATCTGTCCATGTCGCTTTGGAAGTTATCAACTTCGAGTTTCTGTACATCACTTACCTTGCGGTTTATAATTTATAACATTATGATTTTGTCACTAGCTGATAAATCACAGCACACCTCACTTATTTCTGTTCTAGTGAAGTTGTGTGCGAATGTTTACACTGAATTAAACATTCGCGCTAAATTTACAAACGTTTTGCTGATTTAAAATTTTTTTTTTCTGTATTCCTGTGTGTGCTGAGAAACACCAGTCGGACATACGGAGTACATTCATGGTATATTTACGTTTTATCGCCCACGAAACAGGCAGAGCTGAAAATGAAAAAGGTATCTAAACTGTGAAAGAGCGCCCCCTAGTCTTCCATTATTACAGCTCTGCCATTGCAGACAGGCTCTTTCTTCATCTCCTTGTGCCGTTACTTTTGGGAGTCACTTGAACTCACTGAGGCCACGCCTCCTTTATTGGGTCTCACTGAGCACGCCTCCTTCACTGAGACTCAGTGAGGCCACGCCTCAGTAACAGAGCAAGTGTTTCCAGGCAAAAACAAACCTCGGCCGCTAGCACTTATGATCAATATGAAGGAAGATATCGCAAAAAAAGTCGGTCCCCTATGGGTCCATGTGGCTCCTGCTTATAAATAAGAGTTTTCTGATCCCGTGTCCATACAGTAAATACAGCGTATACCGTAAATCCTCTAATATAGGCCGGGCCTTTATTTCACTCAAGTGCATCTTGGTCCAGGCCATTATTGGAAGGAGGCCAGAATTAGAGGCAGGCCTTTATTTCTATTTGAGCAAAACAGACTACCAGTGGAATGAATAAAAACGAGATTTTGTGTCTATTTGAACCTATAAAATAGGTTGATGCTTGGTTGCCTGGTTGCCACCAGACCTACCGGTAATCACAATCGGGGCGCCTGCAGGGTTGAACTGTAAGGTACGCACTAGCGGTGTAATCGCCCCCCCCAAAATAAAAACGCTTGCGTGCTGCAGTTTCTATGAAGAGTCGATCTATAGGCTTATACACAAAACAACGATAGAACTTTAACTTGAAATTGAACAATAGCCTTCCATGAACACAGGCTGATATTTGAACAACATATGTGAACTACACACGACAATAAACAATAAACTCTTTATAGCCTCGATTAGAATCTAGTGAACTTGCTCAGCACTACCGCATGCACGACTCTGACACACACTGTAGCGCAACGTGGGGTACAGAGACTCGCTGAAAAACTCCTCGGGTATTTTTCTGAGTTTACCGAAAATCAGAGTAGAAGGAGCCACCCACCCTCTGTCTGGTTTGAAGCGGTTCTGTAGGACATTGAGCTTTACAGAGTCCGGTGCACATTTTAAGGCATCTGGTTGAAGTTTCCCTATGTCTGATAAATCTGATGTCAGTGATAGCGGGCTGACTCGTGGCTCATTAGTAAAGCTATCTGATGGCTCATTTGTCAGCAAGGTGGAGCAACCATCTACTTCTGATCGTAAGGGACATGGGGGAGATGTAGGTGTTCTTATATGAAATTCACTGGATGTATGGCTAGTTTCAAACTCAGAGGTAGATGAAGGCAATTCCCTCAAAGGAACTGAGCTCGCATCCAGCTGCAGCGTACTGCTGCTCGGTTGCGGAGGAGTGGAAGCTGCCGGTGCCGTGTTACTAGCTGATACTGGAGAGGACTGGCAAGCAGATGACACCCCTGGATCACTGCTTTTGGACTTTTTCGTAAAAGTCTGAAACAAGCTTGTTTGTTTCAGGGTTCATTTACTCATTTTTGACTCGCTTCTCAATAAATTCTCGCACAAGCTCTGACTACTGACGATTGTCTGTCTCCGTTTCTCAAAACTGGAGAGAATCTCAGTGGTGCAAGAAAAGTATATCTGCATTGACCAATGAGCTTTCTTGGTCACGCACACCCCGCCCACTCCTGAAGCACACAAATGCACCAGCACACACACGTCTCTCTCTCTCTCTCTCTCTCTTTCTCAAATTATGTTGCATTGCCAAAGCATTCAGGTAACAATTATAATTAAAAAAAAATATCTCTCTCCCCAAGGTACGCCTAGTGCGTACGGCCATACGCCTGGCGGCGCCACTGATCACAATTGTCTTTCAGATCGGAACGATTGTGTAAGGCCACTATGATCTCAGAAACATCGTTGGTTATAGCCCCGGCCTGCATTAGAGTCCGGCCATTATTTACCTCCTCCGACAGCGAGACCGACCAATATTAGAGTCCCGGCCAGTAATGGAA